>NC_048601.1:59443428-59455928 GCF_003668045.3 Cricetulus griseus | reverse complement strand
AAGACAGGGCCAAACAGAGAGCCGCTCAAATAGGCAGCATGATATTCTGAGATTCCTCTTGGATTGAAATAACTATCCTGCATGGTAATTCATCTTTTCTATCTGTTTCCCATTTCTTACAAGCATGTTCAACCCCCTACCAAGTACTGTGTGCTTCGGTCTCTCTCACAGTCTCTGTTTCCAAAGAGCTAAGACACTTTGGTTTCTGGAGTTATCTCTGGGCTTCTCCTTTTTTCCCCCTCAAGCATTCTTTATTGCCACTGGCTACCAACATCTGGGGGTTTCACAACCACAATGCAGGCCTCAAAGAAGAATTACAAAGCATTCTGAGGAAAGACACTACTAGGCTACATGACAGATGGTTTATTCATGGAGAACTGGCTGTTTAACATCCAAATAAAAACTGGCAGCTCCCACAGAACAACTCTCACTAATATGCCAATGATGGACCTAAAGTTCCTCTGCTGGGCCACTAGAAATTTTGTCAGATGACCCACTGCCATGAAAGCAAGCCTGTAAAGTGTTGCCATGGAAGTATCTTGTCCTCTGGACTCAAAACACTGGTCTTCTCCAGGTGTTCTTTTCTAGTAGCTTTAGTTGGACCAATGAAGGGGTCAAACAAAACCTTTCTTGAGAAGTCTGTTACCAAAGTTAACCTCTCAGGTGCATTGAAACGTGGCATGGCCATGCTGCAGGTGCTTATTAAAAGAGACCCTAGAGTCATGAATGCTTTCAAACTCAGCACAGTTTATGATGAAGAATTCCAGCAACACAAGGGCCACTGGTAGATGATGACACTGAAGCATGTAGAATTGCAATCAACAGTTTTCAGTGTAGTGACCTTGGATTTACAGGGCGTTTCACCTCAAAAGGGCTGTGTGGGCTTCAATTGCTATAGCCATGTTGTGAATCTGTCCTGTGAAAAAATGACACACAGAAATCCCAGTCACAAAAACATGTTTTCTTTTTGATAGAATATGTGGAAAATTTGCATTATAAGAAAATTATCCAGTGCTAGTATGAGTATCCAAAAAGCAGTGCTCATATAGGATTCATGTATCACATTACAGCTAGACACTGAGAAGAGCAAGGTATTTTTTAAATCAAACTTTTAGTAAATCATTAAATTCAACATGTTGCTTGTTGGCAATGCTGTGTGAAAGCTTCTTGCCAGGTGTAGTGGTGTGTGCCTTTGATCCCTCTTGAGTTTGAGGCCTAGTTAAGGTTTCCCCTCCCTCTGTTCCTCACAGTTCATCTCCACCTTCCTTTCTGTTCAGATCCACCCCCCCTTTCTGTCTCTCATTAGAAAACAGGCTTCTGGAGAATCTGTAGTAGTTATCACTGGTCATTTGGAGCAGAGTAATGGCAGCTGAGTGCATACAGATACAGATCTATTGTCCA
This sequence comes from Cricetulus griseus, assembly GCF_003668045.3. NCBI lineage: Eukaryota > Metazoa > Chordata > Mammalia > Rodentia > Cricetidae > Cricetulus > Cricetulus griseus. The sequence continues at coordinate 59,454,527 of NC_048601.1, read as the reverse complement.
GATAAACTACTAACTATGCAGTATCATCATTAATCAACCTAACCATATTCCCCATTCATTCATTTACTCATTCATTCATCAGCTATGAGGAAGGGTTTCCTTGTGTAGACTAAGCTGGCTTTGAATTTGTGACAATCCTCTTAGTCTCACAAGTGCTGAGATTAGAGTTATGTAACACACCTGACTCTACTCATCTCTTTTACATAATGACATTGGTTTCTAATAGAGGTCACAGAATCCAAATATGCAATGAGGGAATAAGAGATTCCCAATTAGTGATGGGCTATCTCTAGGATAACCAGTGTGAAATGTGTTTTTGTTGTATTATGTAAGGATCATACAATTGCTATGACACATATTTCTGCTATAATTCAATACAGAAACTCTGATATAGAAAAGAAAATTAAATAGATGAAAGTGAAAATGTATTACATGCAAATAACATTATGCTAGAAACTTACAGATTACATACACAATTCATAGTTCTGTTAAGTATTGATAATAAGTAACGTAACTATGAGACTGGTAGAATACATGAGGTTTTATAAATGTAAATCATAATTTGTCAATATATATGTTAAAAGGCTGAGACAGCACGACTGCTGTTGAGTTTAAGGTCAACCTGCCTGGACAGTGAGTTCTAGACCTGCCAGAATGAAGTACAGTCTGAGGTTCTGTCTGTCTTAATTTCTGTTTCTGTTGTTCTGATAAAACACTTAGACAAAAGAAATTTACTGGAGAATGGTTTCTTTCAGTGTAGAGTTCAAGGTACAGTCCATTATTGCAGGGATGTACAGGTAGCAAGAGATTGAAGCAGCTCATCCTGTTAAGTCTGCAGTTAGAAGAAGAGAGCAATGATTGCATGTGTGCTACTGTTCTGGCTTTCTCCATTATATACAGTCTAGGTCTAGAATGTCCTAAAGTCCCTGTCCAGGGAATGGCCCCACTCTCAGGGCCACAACGATTAATAGAATCTAGGTAATCACAAACATTTTCAGAGACTTACTTTCATTTAGAAAACCCCTCACACATGTGCCCAAAGGCCCATTTTTACAGGTGACTCTGGATTCTGTCATGCTGACAGCACAAATTACCACAGTCTCAAAAAAGCCAAAATCATGGCAAGCAAGATAGCTCAGCTGGTAAAGAATTTCACTGCCTAGCCTTACAACCTGAGTTCGATTCTCGGAACTCAAATAATAGAAGGAAAGTCCAATTCATGTAAGTTGTTCTCTGACCTACACACACATGCTATGCCACGCATGTGCCTACACCATAAATAAAATGCAATTTAAAAAGATATGACCAATCCGGGCATTGGTGGCACACGCCTTTAATCCCAGCACTTGGGAGGCAGAGGCAGGTGGGTCTCTGTGAGTTTGAGCCCAGCCTGGTCTACGAGAGCTAGTTCCAGGACAGCCTCCAATGCCACAGGGAAACCCTGTCTCGAAAAACCAAAAAAAAAAGATATGACCAAATACAGAATAAATGGAATGTATAGTAGAACAGAATTGTATTATGAAAAGAAAGGTTTATAAAATCACATTAAACCTTGCTTTGCCTTCTCCTAACCACAAAAATATGTCTATGTGTAAGTTGTAATCATTTTTCATGCATGTTCTATATCAACAGTTCCTTATATAGCTTCAGGAATCCACACAAGTATGTGAAGGCATATACTCAAAGGATTCTCAATTATACCACAAGGCCACTTGCTCAACTCTGTCCATGCCAACATTATTGATAGTAGCCAGATCTTCGAAACAAACTTGATGCCCATCAAATGCTGAATCGATAAAGCAAATGTACATTTCCCCATGGAGTACTACTCAGCAGTAAGAACAAAAATGACATCCTAGAATTTATAGGCAAATGCACAAAACTAGAAAAATATCATGAGTGAGGTATCCAAGAGTAAAAAAAAAATAGTATTACTCACTCATACGTGGATATCAGTCATAAAGCAAAAGATACCAAGCCTATAATCTAAAACCCTGGACAAGCTACACCCTTCTTACAGAAACAGATGGAAGCAGATGCAGAAGTCCAGCACTAACAATTTTCCTAAGCTCCTTGAGTATATTCCAAGTGAGAATGGAGAAGTATTATAAACAATGGAGTCAAAACCATGATGGAGAATCCCACAGAATCAGCTGAAAAGTTGGAACCTACACAGGACTGAACTCCCCAAGTTTCTTTTACTTTTTGTGAAGGGTTAAGGCTTCCTAGTGTTTCACTCATACATTTTGGTACATTAATTGTTGTAATTTTTAGCTTTTTTCCTCCATTTTTAAAATTTAAATTAGAAACAAGATTGTATTACATGTCAATCTCAGTTCCCTCACCTTCCCTTCCTCCCCTGTCCACACTAACTGCCTAACTATTCCATACCATGTGGTGGTCTTCAGAGTCTTTCATATCTTTTGAGATAAGGCCTAGGCCTTTCATGGTAGTCTAGTCTGAGGGAGTATCCCCCTATTTGGAATGGGCTCCCAAAGTCCATTCCATTCCTATGCTAGGGATAAGTACTGTTCCACTACAAGGGACCCCATAGATTTCTTAGGCTTCCTCACTGACATCCACATTCATGGGGTCTGGATCAGTTCTATGTTGGATTCTGAGTGATCAATCCTTGGGCCAAAAGCTCTTCTTGTTCAGATCTACAGTTTCAGTGGGTTTCACCAGCCTTGTCTTGAGCACTGTGATCATCACTCCTCCTTCTTGGTAACTGGATTACAGTTCAGTTCAGCGTTTACGTTTGGTTGTCTGATTCTACTTCCATCAGCTGCTGGATGAAGGCTCTAGGTTGGCATATAAGTTAGTCATCAATCTCATTATCGGGGGAAGGCATTTGAGGTACCCTCTGCACTGTTGCTTAGATCATTATTAAAAAGTTCATGTTGGTTCCATAAATTAATACTCCAATAAAAGTCCCCACCACCAAATATGATAATGTAACAGTGTATATTCATTTACTTGCAATTTCATGATCTCTTTTAACAGCAATAATTTTTAAGAAGCTAATATACATATATATGCATATATATGTATATATATGTACATATATATATGTATATATGTATAAAGACCTAGTTAAATTCATATTAGCTTCTTTGATTTTTGTGCTTTTTGCTTTTTGTACTTCCATCCTTGCATCCTCGCTTTTTACATTTCTGCATTCCTAAACATTCTTTACTTTACTGTTTTATTACCACCTATATATTTTCACTTCTAATTTTACTTGATTATATGTCTTTCTTTTTATGCCTTCCTTTCCTTTTTCTTTCAACAAATAATTACTTATTTCTTACATTTTTAATCTTAAATACTGAAGATGATTCTCCTGAAAGAAGTACATGTCAAAACCTTCTCTGTAGTCATAAAACATCCCAAATATTAACATGTGGGCTTGAAGTCCCTGTCACATTGTATGATTATTAGGCATGTATATTTGCCAGTAGTTGAGAAGCATCAAAAAGCAGAAGGCTTTTTTTCTTCATGGTGTACATTAGCAGAGACTGAGTGTACCATTCTGGCAAGAATTGTGTTTAAAACCAGTGACATAAGAAAAGATTCCTGTGTCGAATTTTCTTGGTGATTGCAGATTAACTAACAAAGGTGTATCTTGAAATATCAGACTTACTTTAATTTTTGGCATTTTTTAAAATGTGGTCACAATCCGTTGGAGTAATATCACTATCAGAATTTAAACATCTTTCAGCTATTGTATTCTCTAGAAAGCCACACTTCATTGGGATGATATAAAAATCATAGTTGGAATAATGTATTTCAGGATTTCCCAACTTTGTAAATGTTAACATCGCTTAGGAATTAACAGGTTAACCAATAGTAAGGTCGTGACTCTCTTATATTAAGCCCCACTTTTCCTCTGACACTTGTTGATTACTACAAAAGGAAAGCTACCCAGCAAGATTTTGGAGAGATTACACTCAAATGAGAATGAGGGAAACATGGCAAGTTGACCAACTCAACAACCACCAAGAGCTAGAACCAGGGTAATCTTTGTTTTTCTTATGCCATCCTTTAGGCTCTCTTCCATCTATATGTTTTGATCAGATAGGATAAGATAGTTCTGGTGTTAATATAATTCATCTTATTTTTATTATGCAAGTAACTAAAGAAACACACATAGGTGTACAAGCTATAAATCTTCACTCAAATAAACATGTATATGTTTAATAGTCAAATATTAATATGGTATATAAATTTAGATTAGGTAGTTTGTATATTATAAATGATAATACAAAATTGTTATATTTACACTTAGCCTTTGATACACACTCAAATTGTATGTATCAGTGTTGTATAAAAAGTTCACATCCTCAGTTTTCATTGCCCACATTTCCTTCTTCTGACATTATTTCTTATTGTCACAATTAGAGATAAAATCATAAGATATTGACTTGATTTGCTTGTAATTTTTTAATGAGATTGATTATGGAAACATTGTTCTGTCATAGGAGTTTGGGGAGGTACATAGCCATACCTCTGAATCCAGGACAATGATTTATTGTCGTTGAAGTGTGCTGGCAACACACTCCTGAAGAAAGTTTTGAACATATTGAAGAGAACAGGGGTGATATTAATATCACATTAATTTGGGGGAAGGATAGTTTTACATACTAAAATTGAGTCTGTTAACTGTGTGCCTTTTGAAGAAATTATTTGTTTTACATGAGATTCTTAAATGTGTCAGACAGGCTGAAGATCAAGACTGAAAGTTTATTTTTAAATTGGAAAATAAGAGGTTGTTTTGGTGGAGTTCTTTATATTTCTTTGTAAGTTTCCTATGTATTTTTCAACATTTCCTCAATCTTTCAGTTTTTTCTCCTCATTTTCTTTCGTTTAATTTCTTTTCAAAAAATAGTTCTATACTATTAAAAGACTCAGTGTTCAATTCTTTAGAAGGTTTATTCATTAATTTACCCATATATTTTATTCAATTCTCCTAAAGCATAAAATGAACATGAACTCAAGGCTTGTGAGAAAAAACTTGAACTTTGAAAGATTAAAGATTTGCAGCAAATATAGTTTTCTTCTCTATTGCGGTAGAGGATTTTAACAATATTGGGCAACTGAAATAAAAGGGAGTATTCACATAATCACCCCTGATCTATTCAGAGAAACCTTAACTAAGGAAATGCAAGGACATAAAGGAAAACATGATCAACACCAACAATTACTCCTCAAAACAAACATCACACAAATAAACAGAGCATTGTTCTCTAAGGTGTATATTATGTTATAATCCTTATTTTGAATTATGGAGTTAGCAGGGGATAAGAATTATATGATCAAGCCCAACTGCACTGGGGAGAAAAATTGTCTAGTTATAAAAATAAAAATAAACCTGGCACAGAGTCAAACAGTTTTTTTTGGTGTATATCCATGCACACAGCCATTATTCTGTGGGGGAGGTGAGAACTCTAGGGAAGGCAAGTATATTTATGGCCTAATATCTTTCCAAAGATATTCCTTTAAATAATGGGAACATGTTTATTGCTAACATTTTTGACACAATAATGCAATCTGATTGCAGTGAAATGGATATAAGAAAACAGAAAAAGGAACTTGAAAATATAAAGAAACCATGCCTCAAAAGGTATAAAAAACAGGGAACCTACTGCTGAGTTAGAGAACAATATTGTGACATTAGAGTATGAGTACACACTGCTTAGTGGAGACACACATGGCAAGACTGAATATTGTTCCTGGACTACATAGAGTGCAGATGTCCCACTTGGTAGAAATAAGTAAGATGATGAAGAGACCTGTGTTTCCTCACCTACACATGATGGTTCACACCTGTGTATAGCTACATTATCAGAGTATCTGATGCACTCGTCTTCCTTTGAGGGCACAGGGCCCTGGGCACTCATGTGGTAAACATACGTACATTCTAGCAAAATATATACACAGAAAATACATATAAATAACTTAAAAAAAGACCTGTGCATAGTTTCACACTTCATTAATCTCAGTATTTTGGAGGTGAAGGCAGAGGAATTAATGTGAGTTTGAGGCCTATCTGGTCTATATAATGTGTTTCATGAATGCCAGGCCTACTCACAAAACTAAAGTAATATAATGAAAATAATGATAATGCAATAATGATAATGATAATAATAACAATGCAACTAAGACATAATAATTTAATGAGCACTGTATTGGCAGTGGATTAAAAACCCAGCTCTGGAAATGGGCAAAGACTCTGATGTAGGAGTCTTTGATTCAAACTTGGATTATATCTTAGATCAATTGTAACAAACTGCATGTGATAACTAAGATTCCTGAATGAGGCCACAAGAATGTCAACCAAGGACTCATTAATGGAGCTCAAAGGATACCAATTATGTGAAAATTGAACCCTGCACTTTATTTATAGGGACTTTGTTACCAGTGTTGGCAGGATTTGATAAGGGGAAGAAACTGAGCTCTGTGGCATGGTGAGAAGGTGGAAAGCATGTTGTTAGTGAAAGTTTACTAAGAAACTTTTTCAAAAAAGCATGGATTTGAGATGTCAATCAGAAATATGACTTGGTTGATTGCTGAGCAACGTGGTCATTGGTGATAACTGGCCTCTAAGCTTTTGCTGTATATTGACCTTGTCTTGGACAATAAAAAATGAGGAGAGAAGAAAAGGAGAAGATGAAGGGGGAAGTGAAATAGGAGGAGGGATAAAGAAGTAAAGAAAGAATTACAAATAAAGGGAGGGCCAGTTCTCTTTGAGGTTGAGCTTTGTTGCAAATGTCTGCATACTCTATTCTCAGTCCACTGTAGAAGTCAGTGGGAGGATGTGCTGGCCCAGGCAGTCTTTGCCATCAGAGGGAGGTACAGTATCAATAAAACAAATTACATGCTGTATTACCAAATATTACCTTCAATAAAATGTGAAATTTTATAAAATGGTGTTATTATGAAAAATAGTTTTTCAATCTTTACAAAGTATTTCAACAAGTGATGGTTAAGTTCCAAAATGAGTCATAGCACTTTAACCTACAATTAACAAATGTTGGAAACATCACTGAAAAACCCCCAACTCTATCTGTTTGCCAAATGTCTTGCATTTTGAGAGGATCAAACATAACTATTAATACTCCACACTAAGGCCATGGTGGATATATCTAATCCTGTTAATTAAACCATCATCAAACTATGAAATGATTACAGTTAATAATCTTCTTTTTCTGAGAAACAGAATACATGTTGATTTTATAAATAATTTTCCATTAACTCAATGACTAGAAAAATTTCACAAAAAATTCTATCTTCTGGGTTTTTAATTCCCAATAGTGATCTTTGTATATTGTCAATGCAATATAGAAAAGAATCCCTGTTTTCTGTTGTAGTTTAGAGTTTAATACAGGAGTCATTTTAACTTGCTTATTACATTGCTAGTTATAATTATCATTTGTAGTTATAATTTATCTTCTAGTGATAAGGAGAAGTAAAATCCTGCATTTACTGACTTTCTGATATTGTCTCTGTGTTTGCACTGTAGTTTATAATTCATCCAAATTATTGTTTGGTTATAAACCTTCTTGGGTTTTTGTGTACTTGTGTGTAGGTACAGGTTTTTGTATGCACATATATAGGCCTGAAGTCAACCTCAGGTGTGGTTCCTGAAGAGATGTCCACTTTGTGATTTTGTGACTTTCAAAAAGAACAGGGACACATTGTGCAAGCTAGGCCATCTATAACTCAATAAATAGGAACTTTCCTGTCTCTGTCTCCATAGGGCTGGGATAATAATTGTTTTTCACAATCCCTGTGATTTTTAAAAGTATTTTGGGGAATGAACTTTATGCACACAGCTGTCTATGCAGTATATTAAAAATTTCTGAATGATACAATAATTCTTTATTTGTTATTTAACAGTAAAATTTCTCTTTCCCCTGTGTGTGTATTTAACCTTGGATTTCCCTATGGATATTTTAGCATATTAAGCTGTGTGTTTTTTATCTTTAAATTTCTAATCTCCTAAATTGTGGTTATTATTTATAACTTCCAACCTTCTTTTTACTTGCAAAATTTGGCTGATCCAGTGGGAAAAAGGTACTGATTATGATGTTTTTCCTGACAAAGAGAGTTGTATTTGCTCCTTGATTGAAATTTTTAAGTGTTTTAAATAATAAGATTAAACCTATATCCTTTATATTCTATGAGGTGTGTGTTCTCAATGTGGTCTTTTACTTTTATTGCTATATAATATGTTTATTTTGTTTTATCTCTATTTTTTATTGTCTCCATTATTCTACACACACACACACACACACACACACACACACACACACACTATTCTATACACACACACACACACACACACACACACACATTATTCTATACACACACACACACACACACACATACACACACACACACGAGAAAAATTTGTCTTTTCAAGTTCAGCATTTTACTTTTTATTTGTGTCATTGTACATAGAAAAATATTCTGTTTTCAATAATATCAGTTACACTTTACATTGTTGCCCTTAAATGCATGACAAGAAGCCAAAAAAGATATGGAGATTTGGAAAATTCTCAGATATATGGAGTCCTGTGTCAGAGAAAGCATGACAGCAGGAGCACATACCAGGAATATAGTCATATCACATCTGCAATCAGGATACAGAGAGACATAAGTGATATTTTCACCTGACATTCTTTCCTCTTACTACTTTTATGAGTGTATTTGTTTCTTTAATTTCTGTTCTGTTCATAGATTTTCAATAATGATACACTTAGTGTGTGGGTGCATGAACACTTGTATAAACACTCAGAAACCAGTCAAAGTTCCTTACTTCATCACTATACACCTTCATTTTCCCTTTTAGTTTTGGTTCTCACTGAACTAGTTTCTCACTGTTCCTTATATGCTAGCTGCTCAACAATCTTCTGGTATCCAGGACTGAAACCACAGTCCTTCCTCATATTTTACTTGGCTGGTATGGATTTGAACTCAAATAATTATGCTAGAACAGAAAACACTTCTACCAACTGAAACATCATCCAAACCCATTCTTTCTACACATTTATTCACTTTTTGACCCCTGAAATGGTGCCATTCTAATTGACCATAAATGTTCTCTACACACCTTTCCTGAAGATACATTCACAAACAGGCCTAGCAATTTATGTCCTAGATAGCTCCAATGACAATGAAACTGACAGTGGACATAAAATATAATGTCATATTTTCTAATTTGTATCATTCATTACTTTTCTATTTCACAATATTAAATTTAATGTGTAAGTGTGTTTCTCTAAATAGGTGTATGCACTGGAAATCAGGAACCTGCTGAGTTCACAAGGGGGATCAGATGTCCTTGAGTTTGATGTACAGAAAATTTACTAAATAGATTATAAAAGAGCTTTAGCAATTGTAAGTTATTCTTCTCAAAATCTGTTTAGATCTTTCTGTGTTCATGTCTGCTTGGATTTTTAAATATTTTTCCTCTATGCATGAATTTATCTATATTCCTACATTCTCATTCTTATGGCAACTTATAGCATTTAGGTGTTTTGGTAATGATATTTGTGCAGCTAATGTAAGGAAAAAGTTTCACACCTCCTCTATCCTCCCTCCCTTGTTCCTCTCTTTTTCAAGCACATGGTACTCTGCCCTTTTTGCTTCATGAAGAGAACAGGAGACATTGTTAATACAAGTGGGTGGGATCTCTATTAGTATTCAGATGCAGATTAACCCTCTGATTTTCTTAGCTGTTACATAAGGTATAGTAAAATTGTGTGTTTCCTCTTAGTGAAAATTAGCAGGAACCCAAACTTCTATGCAAGGAAAAATGACTTTTTAAAAGAAAATAGGTAGAATTTCATTTGCACACATTTCATTGCATTTTTGCCCTCCATTATGCACATTCATCGTGAAATATATGATTCATTTGTTATTTTATATCATTTCATTCCAACGTAGTCAAATTCCCTGTGAGAACTGTCATGGTCAATGTATAGAAAGACTTGCAGAAATAATCATTTATACCAAGTCACCATTCCTGGGATTAAAGTGTGTTATCACAAATGGAATAATCATTATCATAAGGCCAACTTGTAATTTATGATACTTCTTGGCTATCATGATATGGGCAGGGTGCTTACATTACATGTTTCTTCCATTGAAAGTAAAACAAGCTTCAAAAGATACAAGACATATCCTGACATTGTATACAGATCGGATGTAAGACACCACATGAATTATTAGCCCTCTTCCATTATTTATAAAGGACAAAGTCTGGTCTATGGAAGCCACATACAGACCTCAACAGTATAACTGATTATATTCCATGGATTGGGGATGAAAGACATCACTGATTGTCTCCAACTTTGTCTTCTTGAGTGAGAGTACATAAAGTCATTGGCTGCAAACCATTTGGATGGACAGGAGCTGAGAAGTCAATTTAATTACACAGCCATTGCATGGGGAGATTTCAGATCTGGTCAAAAATGCTTTCAGAAGAGTCTTCAGAAACAAAAGGAATCCCTGGAATATTGTTGGTACAGAGGGTGAAAAAGTGTATAAAACAACATAGTGGGTAGTCTTTTCCCAGTGATCTCCCCAAATTAACAAAATTTAATTCATTTTTTATACAGGCTCATTTCTTAATGAGGGATGCTGGAATTGGATAATCAAAGACAATTCCACAGAGAAAATAACAACTTTCCAGGTGTCCAGAGTAAGCTGTTTGTTTTTATTTCTTGTTGCATGGAAACTCTGTAAGTATGGTTGTTTATTAGTATGACTGCCATTTTTTTGTGTCCAATGTGGTTTTTTTGTGTATATTTTTATTTCTCACTTGTATGTCTTTGATCACTTTAACAATTTTTCACTCTAGTAATTGCTCCCCATTTTACACCTATATTCCATTGGCTCTAACAATAAGAGGATGAAGAAAAGCTTATTTTATTTTCAGCTAAAAGAAATTGATTAAGACCGAGGCACAAAAATGATATTGTCTCCATTCTGGAAATATGAAAATTGGAGCATAGGAATTACGTTTAAATACTCATCAATCTATTTGAATGGCAAAATCATGCATTCACTTTCTTGTGTAGGTTATTATAAGC
>NC_048601.1:59420598-59442928 GCF_003668045.3 Cricetulus griseus | reverse complement strand
GCGATAACCACCTTGTCTCTCTTAGTTTGAGCCCTGAGCTTACAGACCAGCCAGAGAAGTAACATCAATCCGCAGCAAACGGCTGCACCAAACAATCCCATCCCCACCCATTAAGCGATCTATGATGACAATCTCTCCGTCAAGGACAGGAGTTAATCTGGATAATAGTGGATCTCAACTCCCTGGGAGAGGGTGGAGTTCCGACTTTTGAAGGTCCGAAGGGGCTCTTTGGGTGAGTCTTTTCGGGATCCACAGGGGATTCTCTTCATCCTGTGGAAAAACACATATAGCTCCCCTGGATCTTATGAGAATAGGATCCGGGCCTCTCCAAAGACCAGTTAAGATATCTTTCCATTTTATCATTTCCTTTGGCCTTTCAGGTTCTGAGGTGTGGCGCTTGGCCGCAGTATGGCCCTGAGCATCAATGTTTAGAAAATTAAGGGTAAAGAGTGCCATGGATATTGTAACTCTGTTTTGTAAGCAGTTGGTGGCGGGGCTCAAACACAACCACGAGTGGCAGGTACCAAGTAGAACGCTCTGTCGAAGTAACCGCTGAGCTAAAGCCAGCCCTTAAGAAGGCATGGCTACAGCTTCCCCTACAGGTAGAGGCATGCAAATTAACAAAATCAGAGATGAACAGCAGGACACAACAAGGGATACTGAGGAAATACAGAGAAACTACAGGTCATACTTTTAAAATGTGTACTACACAAATTTCAAAAATTTAAAGATAATGGACAATTTCCTGGAGAGATATCACTTATCATAATTGAATCAAGAACAGACAAGTAACATAAAATGACATGTAAGCCATAATGAAATAGAAGCATTCATCAAAATTCTCCCAACAAAAAGAAGTCCAGGGTCAGATGTCTTAATTGCTGAATTCTACCAGAAATTCAAAGAAGAACTAATACCAGTACTCCTCAAATTTTTCCATAAAAAGCTGAAGGTTCATTGCCAAATTGTTATTTTTAATTTAAATTAGAAACAAGATTATTTCCCATGACAATCCCAGTTCCCTTCTCCCTACACTCCTCCCCTACCACCTCCCCAAATAAACCCTACCTACCACATATAATTGCTGCTCCCTCTGGATGGTGAGGCCTTCAGTATGGTGTCATCAGAGTCTATAATATCATTTGGGATAGGGCCTAGGTCTGCCCCATGTGTCTTGGCTTAGGGAGTATTCCTCTATGTGAAATACGCTCCCAAAGTCCCCAATTATGCTAGGGATAAGTGCTGAACTACTACAGGAGGTCCTGTAGATTTCCAAGGTTTCCTCACTGAAACCCATGTTCCTAGGTTCTGCATCAGTCCCGTGCTGGTATACAAGCTATGAGTCTGGGGAGCAAGAGTTCCCCGATGTTCAAGTCAGTTGTTTCTGTGGGTTTAACCAGCCTGCTGTGCACTACTTTGCTCTTCACTTGTCCTACTCGGCACGCTGATTCCAGTTCAGTTCAGGGAATAGTTGTGGGAGTATGCCTTCTACTTCTACCAACTGCTGGATAAGGGCTATCTAATTGGTGGCATATAAGTCAGACATCAATTTTATTATCAGTGGAGGGCATTTGAGGTAGCCACTCCTCTGTTGCTTAGATTATTAGTTGGTGTCATCTTTGTAGATTTTCAGATATAAACCTAGTGCCTTATTTCTCTGTAAACCTAAAATGTATCCATTATGGTATCTCCATTCTTATCTTCTATTATTCCCCTGAGTAATCCATTCTGCTCCCTCAAGTCCTCTGCATCACTCTTCTTCTCCCCTTCTCTTTCTCCTAGCTCTAATCTCCATTTTGCCATGATCTCAATTTGATCAGTGGATCCTAAATCTTTCCCCTTCTCCAGAGGACCATAAAAGTCTCTCTTAGGGTCCTAGTTTACTAGCTTCTCTGGCAGTGCGGATTGTAGGCCGGTAATCCTTTACTCTATGTCTAAAATCCATATATAATTGAGTGCATACCAAGTTTGTATTTTTGTGATTGGGTTACCACACTCAGAATGGTTTCTTCTAGTTCCATCCATTTTTCTGCAAATTTCAAAATTCCATCATTTTTTCTGCTGAGTAGTACTCAATTCTGTAAATGTACCACATTTTCTCTATCCATTCTTTGGTTGAGGTGCATCTAGGCTGCTTCTAGTCTGGCTAATACAAGTATTGCTGCCATGAAAATCTTTTAACAGATGTCCTTGTGGTATGAATGTGCTTCTTTGGGTATATGCTTAAGATTGGAATTGCTGGATCTGTGGTAGACTGATTCCCATTTTCTTGGAGAGTCCTCATACTGATTTCCAAAGTGGCTTTACTGGTTGGCTCTCCCACCCACAGTGAAGAAGTGTTCCCATGTCTCCACATCCTCCCCAGCACAAACTTTCATTGGTGTTTTTGATTTTGGTGATTCTGACAGGAGTAACATGGTATCTCAGACTTGTTTTGATTTGCGTTTCCCTGATGGCTAAGAATTTTGAACACTTTCTTATGTGTCTTTCATCCATTTTAGATTCCTCTATTGAGAATTGTGTATTTAGTTCTATACCCCACTTTTTAAATGTATTGTTTGGTGTTTTGGAGACCAGCTTCTTCAATTCTTTGTATATTTTGGAGATAAGCCCTCTGTCAGATGTGGGGTTGGTGAATATATTTTCCCAGTCTGTGGGCTGCCAATTTGTCTTGCTGACTGTGTCCTTTGACTTACAGAAGCTTCTCAGTTTCAGGAGGTCCTATTTATCAATTGTTGATCTCAGTGTCTGTGCTACTTGTGTAATGTTCAGGATGCACTCTCCTGTACCAATTAATTTAAGGGTATTTCCCACATTGTTTTCTAATAGGGTTACTGTGGCTAGATTTATGTTGAGTTCTTTGTTACATTTTTATTTAAGTTTTGTGTATGGCGATAGGCTTTGGTCTATCTGCAGTCTTCTGCATGCCAGAATCCAGTTATGCCAGCACCATTTGTTGAAGATGTTCTCTTTGTTCCAGCATTATATTTGGATTGTTTGTCAAAAGTCAGGTTTTCATAGGTATGTGGGTTAATTTCAGGGTTTTCAACTCTATTCCACTGGTCTACCTGTCTATTTTTGTGCCACTACCAATCTGTTTTCTGTACTATGGTTCTATACAAGAGTTTGAAGTCAGGGATTGTGATGTCTCCAGAAGTTCCTTTATTGTACAGGGTTGTTTTGTCTATCATGGTCATTTGTTTCTCCTTATAAAGTTAACAATTTTTCTTTCAAGTTCTGTGAAAAACTGTTTTTGGATTTTCATGGTGATTGCATTCAGTCTGTATATTGCTTTTGGCAACACTGCCATTTTTACTATGTTGATCCTGCCTATCAAAGAACATGGGAGATCTTTCCATTTTCTTTTATCTTTTTTAATTTGTTTCGTTAGTGACTCAAAATTCTTATGGTACAGGTTTTTCACATTTTTGGTTAGTGTTACCACAAGGTGTTTTATGTTGTTTGTGGCATTTGTGAAGGGTGATGTTTCTCTGATTCCTTTCTCCACCAATATGCCATCTGTATATAGTAGGGCTACAGATTTTTTTGAGTTCATATTGTATCGTGCCACTTTGCTGAAGGTGTTTGTCATCTTTAGGGGTTCCCTAGTAGAGTTTTTCTGGTCACTTATGTAGATTAACATTTCCTCTACAAATTGTGAGAATTTGACTTCTTCCCTTCTGATTTGAATTTCCTTGGTCTCCTTTTTTTGTTTTATTGCTCGAGCTAGAACTTCAAGAACAATATTGAAGAGGTATGGAGAGAGTGGACAGCCTTGTCTTGTCTCTGATTTTTGAGGAATTGCATTGAGTTTCTCTTTACTTAATTTGATGTTGCTTGCTGGGTTGCTGTATATTGCTTTTATTATGTTGAGGTATGTTCTTGTTATCCCTGATTTCTCTAAGGCCTTTATCATGAAGGGGTGTTGGATTTTGTCAAAACTTTTTTGGCATCCAGTGAGATGATCATGTGTTTTTTCGCTCAGTCTGTTTATATGGTGGATTACATTAATTTATTTTTGTATGTTGAACCATCGTTGCATCCCTGGAATGAAGCCTAGTTGATCATGGTTGATGATTCTGTGATGTGTTCTTTTATTCAATTGAAGCATTGTAAAAGAGTTTCATTGCCAAAAGAAGCAGAAGTTTCATTGCCAAACTCTTATTATGAGGCTACAATTTCCTTGGTATCCAAGCCACACAAAGATACAACTTAATAAAGAGAACTACAGACCAATATCCCTCATGAACATAGATGCAAAAATACACAATAAAATACTGGCAAACAGAATCCAGAAATATATCATAAAACTCATCCACTATGATCAAGTAGGCTTCATCCCTGGGATGCAGTGTGGGTTCAACACATGAAAATCTATCAATGTAATCCACCATATAACCAGACTGAGGGAAAAAAAAGCATTTGATCATCTCACTACGTGCCAGAAATTCCTTTGACAAATCCAACACCCCTTCATGCTAAAGGTTTTCGATAGATCAGGGATAACAGGAAATTACTGCTCATAATGAAAACAATAGACAGTAAACCTATAGCCAATGTCAAACTAAAAGGACACAGTCATAAAGACAAAATGGCAGTGCACAGAGTGAGAAAAGCTATTCACCAAGCCCAATCTGACAGAGGGCTGATATCCAATCTTTCCAAAAATCTCAATAAGCTAGTGTCCAAAGCACCAAATAATACAAGTAATTAGTGGGGTACTGAAATAAATAGAGAATTCTCTACAGAAGATTCTAAAAAGTCTGAATGACACATAAAGTATTTAACATCCTTAGCCAACAGGTATATTCCAATTAAAAAAACTATGAAATACCATCTTCTTCCTGTCAGAATGGCTGAAAAAAAACACCAATGATAACTTATGCTAGATAACATATAGAGAAAGGGGAACACTCCTCCCTTGCTTCTGGGAGTGCCAAGTCTACAGCCCCTTTGGAAATCAGTATGGAGATTCCTCAGAAAAATGGGAATCAATCTACCACAAGATCCACCAATTCCACTCTTAGGCATATACCCAAAAGACGCACATTCATACAACAAGGACATCTGTTCAAGTATGTTCATAGAAGCATTATTTGTAATAGCCACAACCAAGAAGCAACCTACAGGCCCCTCAACTGAAGAATGGACAGAGAAATGTAAGTTTACACAATGGAGTACTATTCAGCAGAAAGAAACAATGGAATCTTGAAATTTGCAGGAAAGTGGATGGAACTACAAGAAACCATTGTGAGTGAGGTAATCCAGTCACAAAAGACAAACTTGGTATGCTCTCATATATATGGATTTTACACATAGAACAAAGTATCACCAGCTTTCAATCTACACCACCAAAGAAGCTAGGAAAGAAAGAGCACTCTTAACAGCGACACACATAGTCCCCTGGGGAAGTGAAATGGGACACGATCTCCTGAGCAAATTGGGAGCATGGAGGGAAGGGAGACGGAGCTAGGAAAATGAGAACATGAGAAGGGCATAAGGGAGAGGGAAAGTTGAATTGGGCTGCATCTAAACACTTAACTGAACTGGAATCCAGTTTCAGATAATGAGCTGTGATGAGCAATGTTGTCAAGACCTTTCTGGTGAAACCGATAGAAACAGCTGACCTGAACAAGGGGGAAGTCTTATTCCCCAAAGTGATAGCTGGGAAACCAGCATGGAAATTATCCAGACCCCATGAATGTGGGTATCAGTGAGGAGGCCTCGGAAATCTATGGGGCCTCATGTGGTAGATCAGTACTTATCCCTAGCATAGGAAAGGACTTTGGGAGTCCATTCCACATAGAGGGACACTCCTTGAGCCTAGACATATGGAGAAGGCCTATGCTATATCCCAAAGGATATGACAGACTCTGAAGTCCCCCCATTGAAGAGATCACACTACCTGAGGACCAGAAAGATTATGGAATAGGTAGGATGTTATTGGATGGGGGAAAGGATCAGAGGGAAAAGAGAGGGAACTGGGATTGAAATGTAAAATAATCCTGTTTCTAATTTAAATAAAAATGGAAAAAAAGAAAAGAGACAAGCAAGATTATTGTGGGGAAAAACAGGAATTCACCAACCTTGAAGAAGAGATGGAGAATATATGCATAAGCTACAGCCCAGGAAGAGAATCACACTGGTATTACATATGTGCAGTGAGCACTATTTACTGCATGAACTCTCATTTATACCTGAGGAAGGAACATGCTTGTGTTTACCAGTGTTGCTTAACAATGGCTGTTCCATCAATACTTCTGTTTCAGTGGTCAAGCCAGAGCCTCTCTCTTTGGAATTATTCGTGGTCAGCTCTGATGTTTACATAGTGAATGGTTAAAAGCTCATCAATTGATGAGATGTTCTCCACCCTGAAGAATATCTACTGCTTTAAAAAAGAGCTGATAAAAATCTCCTTGTGCTTTTATGATGGACCAAGAGGTGAAAGGAAGATATGTTTCTGTTGTGGCTATAGAATTGAAGACAGACTCAGAAAATAGTTTCCACAATGCAGTGTGTATGGAAAGGTGCAAGTGGCACTGCATCTGCTGGAAAAAGAGAAGTAGCATATATATTATAAGGACTCAAGGAAAATGTGAGAACACTTATTAACTAGGTATGAGGGTCCTCGAGGAATTTGGGTGATGGGAGAATCCTGCCTTTCCTAGATTAATTAAGGGCATGAGGAGTGAGTGGAGCCCAGCTATGCTTTCTTGTACTACAGTCTCCTGGGTACCTGTGATCACTCAGATGTTCAGTATCAAGATCTTCTTCTGAAGCAGTAGAACCATGAGAGATTGTTTTATCATAGAAGATTGCATGGGAGAACAGCAGATTCAAAGGAAGAGGGAAATGAATGGGAACAAGATGAATGATGGGAAAGACACATAGATTAAATACAAAGAAAGTAAAAAAGAGTTGTGGTGGTCATAGCATTTCTTCACAGCAATAGAAATCCTATCTAAGACAACAGGGTTGCTTCTGTATATGAAAATAAACATAATTTTAATTTAATTTTGAGTACCCTCATTTCAGACTATATTTTCCAGATCTATACATTTTCCTACAATTTCCCCAATTTCATATTTCTTTATATTTTAATAAAACCCCATAATTTCATTACCCACTCATGTTTACGGACATCCATCCTGGTTCCGTATATTAGTTTTTGTGACTAGGCCAGCAATAAGCATAGATGTACAAGTGTCTCAGTGTAGGATGAATAGTTGTTTCATTACTTGTCATGAATTTGTAACTGTGTTATATGGAAACCATTTTTAATATTTTGAGAAAGGTCTGCATTTATTTTCATAATATACTGTACTAGTTGTTTGCCCAACTTCAGTGAATAAGGGTAAGTGTTCTGTTTTCCTTAATCTCCATCAACAGAATTCTTGATTGTAGGTATTTTAATTTGCATTTCTTTGATGACAATGAAGGAGGAATGAACAGGGCTCTAAGAGGAAAGTTCATAATACTAAATTTTACATTTAAAAAATTGGAGCTCTCTCATACTAGTAGCTTAATATCACACCTGAAAACTCTTGAAGAAAAGGAAGTCAAACTCTAAAAAGGTACATAGCAATAAATATTCATACCCAGCATTGAAATCAATAAAATAGAAACAAAAATAGAAAGACTCCATTAAAAAAGAATTAATTTCATGTGAAAACAATTAAGATTGAAAAACCCAAATTAACTAAAGAGCTGAGAAGAAATATTGAAATTAACAAAATTACAAATTAAAATGGTGATATAAGAAAAGGCAAAGGATGCTAAGGAGTTGCAGAGAAGGAGGAGTGATGAGCAAAGTGGAAAAACTCAGGATGGTGAAACCCACAGAAACAACTGATCTGAACAAGGAGGAGATCTTGGTCACTAGACTGATCACTGGGAAACCAGCATGGAACTGATCCAGAACCCATGCATGTGGGTGTCCGTGAGGAGGCATCAGAAATCTATGGGGCTTCTTGTACTAGATCAGTACTTATCGTTAGCATAGGAATGGAATTGTGAGCCCATTTCACATAGAGAAATACTCCCTCAGCCTAGACACACCAGGGAGGGCCTAGGCCCTATCCCAAAGCATATGACAGATTCTGAAGACCCCCATGGAGGGCCTCACTCTTCCTAGGGAGCAGAAATGGTATGGGATAGGTAGGATGTTAGTGGGGGCAGGGCAGGAGGAGGGAGAGGGAACTAAGATTGACATGTAAAACAATCTTGTTTCTAATTTAAATAAAAAATGGAGGAACAAAATAAAGTAACTCAAAGCATCATTCCAAGTTTCACATTATTTCAAATTTTTGTTTGACACCTTTCCAGTGTTCAACAATTTAGCAGCAAATTACCACTAAAGCAATATTTTAATATTCTATATTTAAAATTGCCTTTTGCCACTTGGAAAGAGGCTGATTGTTACTGCATGGTTTAATACTGTATGTCTAGATTTAGGAGGAATTTATTGAGTTTAAATTCAGCCATGCTTTGAAAGTATAAAATGTCCTTCTTCCAGAAATGTCCATTGGGTCATTTTCTTTTCCATCTAATTGGTTACCCTTGATAGTCTTACCATTTAGTGTTCATTATATACTTTTTGTAAACAATATATAATCTTGTGGGATCCATAAGATGCTGTATGCTTGGATGACATATTTGGTTTATATAGTTTAAATATTAATTCATGTTTTCTAGTATTCCATAGTAAGAGGGCTTTTTTACTGTGGCACAATATTAGAAGGACAACTGGGCCCTAATTCCAACTCATCCATCTCCTCAGAGACATCTATTACTCAGAACTCCAACAGATTCCATAGGCCCAGAGAGAGTCAATACATGTTGGGATAACAGAAGCCATAGGCCCAAATAGAGTCAGCAGAATAGCCACAAGAGCTCTACTAGAGACCAAGAAATTTCTACATTCTCCAGAGGAAGATTCAGGCTTTACTGGAAGCCAAATCAGATGAACGGACCAAAGACCCCCAAAATCCCTAGCTGAGATACACTACTGAAATTAAATACTCATCAGTAATCAGAACCTATTCTCACTCATGTAAGAAAATCATAAGGGATACAGAAAACAAAAACAAAAAAAAACATCTAACAACGACAAACACAGGAGTCAAAACGTAGAGCTACAATCACCCCAAATCCAGAAAGTGTAAGAATAC
Source organism: Cricetulus griseus (assembly GCF_003668045.3). NCBI lineage: Eukaryota > Metazoa > Chordata > Mammalia > Rodentia > Cricetidae > Cricetulus > Cricetulus griseus. The sequence goes on along the minus strand of NC_048601.1, from coordinate 59,433,758 downwards.
AATCAGTAACAGAAAGGGCAATATATCACATCTAGAACCCAGCTATCTTATGCTACAAAACTTAAACTTTCCAATACCACTAAACCAATAGAAAATGACCTTAAAAATCACAAAATGAAGATGAACTTAAAGAGGGAATGAATAAATAATCAGAGAAAATCAATATATCTCTTAAAGAACAAACAGATTGAGGAGACCAATAAATATATTCAAGACCCCAAAATGGGAATAGAATTGTTTTCAACCTTATAAGGACAACACCCCCAGGGTAATACAAGTCATAACATAGACCACTCAGATAAGCTGAAATGAGTTTTTAGAAAACATGACCAAGCAAGATGTTTGAATCTTATTACATTAAAAATTTATCCATGTAAAATATCTGAAGAAAAATGAGTCCATAAATTTTAAAGTATCAGGGAAGTGAATATGGGAAGATTTGGAGGAAAGGGAGAAATCTTGTAATTAAAATAGAATTTCAGAAAATAAAGAAAAAGTTAACAAAAATAAAGTATACAAAACAGATTATTTGTTAAAATTAGTCAAAATTTACCAGCTACCTCTAATTAAGAAGCTACTTATTACATACAAATTGATAATTTTCCTTGTGGAAATTTGTGAACTGCAATAAATTTTCATATAAAGGAAAAGGAAGATAATTTAGGATCTCTACAACATTAATGACATTCTTTACTTTTCACTTCATATCTTAGTGAGGACCCTGTAATTACAAATAAAGCTATTTATTTTTAAATTCCTAATATGACTAGCACATCTGGAACCAAATTCTGAGGTAGAAAGTATTGCTTTAAATATGGAATTCAAATTATGTTTTAATATCCATGAGAATATACATAAATCTATATGGATTGGAAGATGTGAGGACTAGAAAACAAAAAGACAAAGGTTGTAGGGAGCAAATTGAATCAAGACACCATCCTTTGATATCCTGAACATGTCTGATAACAACAGCTTTGGAACTCCACTTTAGAATAAATATACTCTGATAAGTATCAGATCACCCTGAGTCTGGACACACCTCAGTCTGGCACCACATAAGCACTATGCCCTGTGCTTAAGGTGAGAGTGGGAACTGCTCAGGACCAAGTCCCCACATCCACCCCTTGAAAATTCTTGCATCTGCCTCAGCAGTATGGACCACCCCAAGATAGGCCACAACTCAGTCTTGGCAACACTCTGCCATCTGCTCTCCACCTTCCATTGAGTCTTGATCTCCTATGCCCTCCTCTTGAGTGAGGAGAACACTATGAGGACCTAGATTATCCAGAGTTACCTACATTGAAGTCTTGATCCACCTACAACCACCAGGAGACTGGAGGAGAGAGAGAGAGACCCAAACTGCACCCACTGCAAAAAGGGTAAGGAAAACTACAGTGTAAGAAAACACTCAACAACAGAAAGAACAATGTTAAACTACAAGAAACTAGGGACTCTACACCGGCAATACCTGACATTCCTAAAACAGATGAAGCAGAAAAGAAGGACCTAAAAAATATTATGGAGATGATAGAAAACCACAAAGAAGAAATGAGAAAATCACTTAAAGTAGTGGAAGAAATGATAAAACCAAAAATTTAAGTAATAAACAAACCTCTTAAAGAATGCAAAAAAAAAAGCTTCCTGCCCCCTCCACTGCCCTGACCCCTCCTGAGACCTTCTCCTATTAGGGTCCCCATTACCCCAGGATCTCTCTGGGCCTGTGGCTGCATAGAGTGAACCTGCCTGCATAGAGTGGACCCACCCAGACAGGAAGGACCTCTTTGAGTCTGGAAATATCTCACTCTTGCTTCCCCCTCTACCGCCCAGACCATTCCTGAATGAGGAGACTACAAGGAGAGGCAAAATCATCCATAGCTGCAGCCATTGAAGTCTTGGCCCACATACACCATTGGGTGACAAGAGGAGATAGGGAGCTCCCACCTGCACCCACTGGAAGAAGACATGGGAAGAAGGCTGAATAAGAACACACTCAACATAAAAACCAATATGAAACAACCAGAATCTAGGGACTCCACACCAGCAAGATCTGTAAAGTACAACACAGAGGAAAGAGAAGAGACAGAACTAGAAATGTAATGTATGAAGATGTTTGAGAACCTTAAAGAGGAAACAAGAAAATCTCTTAAAGAAATAGAAGAAAGAAAGAAACAAAAAATTCAAGAAATAAGTAATTCTCTTAAAGAATCTAAAGAAAAAATAACCAAATAAGTGAAGGAAGCACTGGAAACAGTTCAAGGCATGAAAGCTGAAATAGAAACTATAAAGAAAACACAGAATGAGGGAATCCTGGAAATACAAAGGCTGGATAAAAGATCTGGATCTAAGGATGTAGTATAACCAATAGAATAAAAGAGATGGAGGAGAGACTCTCAGATGATGAAGACTCACTAGAGAATATACAGTCATCAACCAAAAAAAAATGTAAAGTCCAACAAATCTGTAACACAAAATATCCAGGAAATATGGGACACTGTAAAAAGGCCAAATCTAAGAATCATAGAATAAGAAGAAGGTGAAGAAAAACAGCTCAAATCTTCAGAAAACATATTCAACAGAATCATAGAAGAAAACTTCCCCAACCTACAGAAGGATACGCATATGAAAGTACAAGAAGCTTACAGAACACCAAATAGACTGGAAAATGAACTCCCCTCACCACATAATAATCAAAACAACAAACTTAAATGATAAGGAGAAAATATTAAGAGCAGCAAAGAAAAAAGATAAGTAATATATAAAGGCAGACCTACCAGAATCACACCTGACTTCTCAATGGAAAAGTTGAAAGCCAAGAAGGTCCTGGATAGATATCCTACAAACACTAAGGGAACATGGATGCCAACCCAGACTACTGTACCCAGCAAAATTTTCAATCATTATAGACAGAGAAAACAAGATACTCCATGACAAAACCAGATTCAAAAAAGACATATCCACCAATCCAGCTCTACAGAAAGTCCTAGAGGGAAAACTACAACCCAAAAGTCACAGAGAGAGTATGCTAAGGTTACGTTGGATAGAGGCTTTTCTATCCGGATCTTCTCAAAGAACCAACTCTTTCTTTTCATTGATTCTTTGTAATAATTTTCTAGATTCTACTTTATTAATTTCAGCCCTCAGTTTGATTATTTTCTGGCACTTAATCTTCCATCATTAGTTTGTTTCTTTTTTTCTAAAGATTTCAGTTGTTCTGTCAATTCTCTAGTGTGACTATTCTCAAGTTTCTTCATGTGGGCATTTAGTGCTATGAACCTTCCTCTTAGCACTGCTTTCAGAGTGTCCTATAAGTTTGGGTATGTTATGTCTACATTATCATTAGATTCTAGGTAGTAGATAATCCAAATTTACCGAACAGGAAAAGAAACAGGAGGGTGAATTCCACACATAATGACACCACCAACAAAAAATCCAAAACGAACAAGAACCAACAATCAATGGACATTAATATCCCTCAATGTCAATGGTCCTAACCTTCCTATAAAAAGATACAGGTTAACAGAATGGCTACGAAGACAGATTCCATCCTTCTGATGTATACAAGAAACACACCTCAAAATCAGAGACATGAGTTACCTCAGAGTAAATGGTTGGGAAAGGATTTTCCAATCAAATGGACACAAGAAACAAGCTGTTGTAGCAATCCTACTATCTAACAAATTAGACTTTAAACTAAACTCAATCAAAAGTGATGAAGAAAGACCAGGCGTTGGTGGTGCAAGCCTTTAATCCCAGCACTCAGGAGACAGAGGCGGGCAGATCTCTGTGAGTTTGAGACCAGCCTGGTCTACAAGAGCTAGTTCCAGGACAGCCTCCAAAGCCACACAGAAACCCTCTCTCGAAAAACCAAGAGAGAGAGAGAGAGAAAGAGATGAAGAAGGGCATTTCTTACTCATCACAGAAAAAGTCCAACAAGATGAAGTCACAAACCTAAACATCTATGTCCAAAATACGAAGGCACACACATTTATAAAACAAACAATACTAAAACTCAAACCACACATTAAAACACAAAAAATTCTTTTAGGAGACTTCAACACCCCCCTTTCTCCACTAGACAGGACCACGAGTCAGAAACTTACCAAAGAAACAAAGGATGTAGCAAAAGTTATGACCCAATTTCGATTAACAGACATCTATAGAACATTCCATCCAAACACAAAAGAATATGCATTCTTCTCAGGGCCACATGGAACCTTCTCTAAAATTGACCACATACTTGGCAACATAGTAAACTTCCACAGATAAAAAAGAATTGAAATAACCCCCTGTATCTTATCAGACCACCTCTCTTTAAGATTAAAATTCAACAGCAATACAAATTGAAGAAAAACTACAAACTCATGGAAATTGAATAACACCCAATTGCACTATTCCTGGCTCAAGGAAAAAAAAAGACTTCCTAGAATCTAATGATAATGTAGACATAAAGTACCCAAACTTATAGGACACTCTGAAAGCAGTGCTAAGAGGAAAGTTCATAGCACTACGTGCCCACATGCAGAATCTTGAGAATAGTCACACAAGAGAATTGACAGAACAACTGAAATCTTTAGAACAAAAAGAAACAAACTAATGATGGAGGAGTAGATGCCAGGAAATAATCAAACTGAGGGCTGAAATTAATAAAGTAGAATCTAGAAAAATATTACAAAGTATCAATGAAATAAGGAGTTGGTTCTTTGAGAAGATCCAGATAGAAAAACCTCTCTCCAAACTAACCAAAATTCACAGAGAGAGCATGCTCATCAATAAAGTCAGAAATGAAAGGGAGGTATAACAACAGACACTGAGGAAATACAGAGAAAAATCAGGTCATACTTTGAAAACATGTACTCCACAAAATTCAAAAAACTAAAGGAAATGGAAAATTTAATGGATATATATCATTTAACAACATAAAACCAAGAAGAGATAAGCAGTTTAAATCAACCTATATCCCCTAATGAAACAGAAGCATTCAGGAAAAGCCTTCCAAAAAGAAGCCCAGGGACAGATGGCTTCACTGCAGAATTCTACCAGGAATTCAAACAAGAGCTATTACCAGTACTGCTCAAATTGTTCCACACAATAGAAGCAGAAGGGATATTCCCAAACTCTTTTTATGAGGCCACAATTACTTTGATACCCTAGCCACACAAAGATAAAACAACAAAAGAGAACTACAGAACAATGTCCCTCATGCACATCGATGCAAAAATATTCAACAAAATATTGGAGAATTGAATCCAAGAACACATCAGAATCATCCTCCATAATCAAATAGGCTTCATCCCAGGGATACAAGGATGGTTCAACATATGAAAATCCATCAATGTAATCCACCATATAAACAAACTGAAAAAAAAAACATGATCTTCTCACTAGAAGCTGAAAAATCCTTTGATAAAATCTGGCATCCCTTTAAGATAAAGATCTTCGAGAGAACAGGAATCACAGGAACACATCTAAATATGATAAAAGCAATACACAGCAAACCAACAGCCAATATCAAACTAAATGGAGAGAAACTCAAAGAGATTCCTCTAAAATCAGGCACAAGACAATGCTGTTTACACTCTCCGCATCTATTCAATACTCTACTTGAAGTCCTAGTTAGAGCAATAACACAACAAAAGGAGATCAAGGGGATACAATTTGGAAAGGATGAATCCAAACTTTCACTATTTGCAGATGATATGTTAGTCTACATAAGCATCCCAAAAAACTCTACCAGGGAACTTCTACAGCTGATAAACACCTTCAGCAAATCACAGGATACAATATTAACTAAAAAAAAAATCAGTAACCTTATTATATACAGATGATAAATAGAATGAGAAAAAAATAAGAGAAACATCACACTTCACAATGTCCACAACAACTTATAATATCTTGAGGTAACACTAACCAAAAAAGTGAAAGACCTGTACACCAAGAACTTTGAGTCTTTTAAGAAAGAAATTAAAGAAGATACCAGAAAATGGAAAGATCTCCCATTCTCTTCAGTAGGTAGAATCAATATAGTAAAAAATGGCAATCTTGCCAAAAGCAATCTATAAATTCAATGCAGTCCCCATTAAAATTCCAACACAGTTATTCATAGACATTGAAAGAACAATACTCAACTATATGGAAAAACGAAAAGGCCAGGATAGCCAAAACAACCCCATACAGTAAAGGAAAACCATCCCTGACTTCAAGCTCTATTTTAGAGATCTAGTTCTAAGAACAGTTTGGTATTGGCACAAAATTGGAGAGATAGACCAATGAAATTGAAATGAAAATCCTGATATTAACCCACACACCTATGAACACCTGAATTTTGACAAAGATGCTTAAAACTATACAATCGAAAAAAGATACCATCTTCAACAAATGGTGCTGGCACAACTGGATTCGGACATGCATAGTACTGCAGATAGATCTGTATCTGTAAACATGCACAAAACATAAGTTCAAATGGATCAAAGATCTCAACATAAATCCAACCACACTGAATCTTCTAGGAGCGAAACTGGAGATACCCTTCAATGTATTGGTACAGGAGACTGCTTACTGAATATAACACCAGTAGCACAGACATTGAGATCAACAATTAATAAATGAGAACTCCTGAAACTGAGAAGCTTCTGTAAGGCAAAGGACATAGTGAGCAAGGCAAAATGACAGCCCACAGACTGGGAAAAGATATTCACCAACCCCATATCTGACAGAGGGCTGATTTCCAAAATATGGAAAGAACACAAGAAGCTAGTCTCCAAAACACCAAACAATCCAATTAAAAAGTGGGGTACAGAACTAAGTAGACAATTTTCATTATTGGAATCTAAAATGGCTGAAAGACACATTCAGCTTCCTTAGCCATCAGGGAAATGCAAATCAAAACAACTCCGTGATACCATCATACTCCTGTCAGAATTGCCAAATTAAAAAACTCAAATGATAACTTATGCTGGAGAGGATGTGGAGAAAGGAGAACACTCCTCCATTGCTGGTGGGAGTCCCAACTTGCACAGTCACTTTCTGAATCAGTATGGCATCTGCTCCGGAAAATGAGAATCAGTCTACCACAATATCGAGCAATTCCACTCTTAGGCATATACACAAAAGAAGCACATCCATGCAACAAAAACATTTGTTCAACATTGTTCATACCAGCAATACTTGTAATAGCTAGAACCTGGAAGAAACCTGGATGTCTCTCAACTGAAGAATGTATAGAGAAAACATGGTACATCTATACAATGGAATAGTACTCACCAGAAAAAAAAATTGAATCTTGAAATATGCAGGAAAATGGATGGAAGTAGAAGAAACCATTCTGATCAAGGAAACCCAATCACAAAAATACAAACATGGTATGTACTCACTCATACGTGGATTTTAGACATAGAGTAAAGGAATATCAACCTACAGTCCACAAAGCCAGAGAAGCTAGTAAACAAGGAGGATACTAATAGAGACTTATCTGTTCCCTTGGAGAAGGGGAATGAGACAAGATCTCCTGAGCAAACTGGGAGAACAGGGATGTGGTGGGGGAGGGAGCTAGGAAAATGAGAATGGGAGAAGAGCTGTGAGGAGAACATCAGGTAGCAGAAATTTTGAGTCGGGGGAAGAATAGAAGAAAACAAGAAAGGGAGACCTTTCAGGTTTAAAGAGAAATCAGGCACTAGGGATATGTCTGGAGATCTACAAAGATGACACCAACTAACAATCTAAGCAACAGAGGAGAGGCTACCTTAAATGCCTTCCCCTGATAATGAGATTGATGACTGATTTATATGCCATCCTATAGCCTTCATCCAGCAGCTGTTGGAAGTATTAGCAGACACCCACAACTAATCACGGAACTGAACTGGAATCCAGATGCAGAGAAGGATTTGTGATGAGTAAATTTGTCCAGACCAGTGTGGTGAAACCCACAGAAACAGCTGAGTTGAACAACTGTTTGCTCTTGGTCCCCAGACTGGTAGCTGGGAAAGCAGCATGGGACTGATCAGGAACATGAGTTTCAGTGAGGAGACCTTGTAAATCTATGGGACCTCCTAGAGAAATTCAGTACTCATCCCTAGCATAGGTGTGGACTTTGGGATCCCATTCCACATAGAGGGATACTCCCTGTGCCAAGACACATGGGGATGGGCCTAGGCCCTATCCCAAAGGATATGATAGACTCTGATGACCCGCTTATAGAATGCCTCACCCTCCTTGGGGAGCAGAAAGGGTATGCGATAGGTATAGTTTTAGTTTCAGAGGTGATATGGGACGAGGGGACTGAGATGGAACTGGGATTTACATGTAAATAAATCTTGTTTCTAATTCAAGTTAAAAGAATCTGCAAAAACAGATGAAAAAAAGAATAATACTAACTTTATGTGATAACACAAAAGATCCAGGATAGCCAAACAATGCTGTACAATAAAGGACCATCCAGAGACATCACCAACTCTGACTTCAAATTCTATAATATAGCTATAGTCCTGAAAACATCTTGGTATTACCATAAAAACAGACATGTAGAATAAGGAAGTGAATTGAAAACCCTGGTAGTAACCCACACATTTATGAACACTTGATTTTTGGCATAGAAGCTAAAATTTACAATGGGAAAAAAGGAATTCATCAAACGTTGCTGGCATAACTGAATGCTGCTATGTAAACGATTTCAGATAGATCCATATGTATTGTCATCCACAAAATCTGAGTCCAAATGAATCAAAGGCCTCAAAATAAATCCAGTCATACTGAAAGTCTTAGAAGAGAAAGTGGGAAGTACTATTGAAGAAATTGGTACAGGAGACTAATTCATGATCCTAACACCAGTAGCACAGACACTGAGATTGACATAGCATAGGTGTGGACTTTGGGATCCTATTAATAGGCCCTCCTGAAACTGAGAATCTTCTCTAAGGCAAAGGACACTCATCAAGAAAATATGTCAACCCAAAGAATGGCAAAAGATCTTCACCAACCCCATATCTGACACAGGGTTGATTTCCAAAATACACAAAGAAGTCAAGAATCTAGTCACAAAACAGCAAATAATATATTTAAAATAGGGGTACAGAACTAAATAAAGAATTATCAACAGATGAATCTAAAATGGCTGATAGGCACTTAAGAAAGTGGCCAACATCTTTAGCCATCTGGGAAATGCAAATCAAAACCACTCTGAGATAACATCTTGTTCATCTAAGAATGGCTAACGTCAAAAACAATAATGACAGTTTATGCTGGAGAGGATGTAGAGAAAGGGGAACACTGTTCCACTGCTGGTGGGAGTGCCAACTTGTACAGCCACTTTGGAAATCAGTATGGCAGTTCCTCAAGCAAAAGGGTATCAGTTTACCACAAGATCCAGCAATTCCACTTCCAGGCATATACCCAAATGATTAATAAATCAAGGACATCTAGTCAACTATGTTCATAGCAGCATTATTTGTATAGCCAGAACCTAGGAGAAACCTAGATGTCCCTCACCTGAAGAATGCATAAATAAAATATGGTACATTTTTACAATGGAGTACTACTAGCAGGAAAAAATATAATAGTATCTTGAAATTCATAGGCAAAATGATGGAACTAGAAGAATCAGTCCTGAATGAGGTAACCGAGTTACAAAAAGACAAACATAGTATGTACTCACTCATGTATGCATTTAGATATGCATTGCCCAAGAAGCTAGGAAACAAAGAAGCCCCTAAGAGATACATATATCCCCCCCCGCCAGTAGAGGAAAAGGATAAGATCTCCTGAGAAATTTAGGAGCATGGGGGGAAGGTAGATGGAGTTAGGAGAAAGAGAAATGGAGACCAGGGGAGTGAGGGTGGCATGAGGGAGCAGGAAGACTAAGTCAGGGGAAGAATAAAGGAGAGCAAGAAAACAGTCATCATAACAGAGAGAGTCAATATAGGTTTAAACAGAAATCTGGCTCTGGGATATATCCAGATATCTTTAAGTATGACACCAACTAAAAATCTAAGCAATAATGCAGCAGCTACCTTAAATACCCTTCCCTGGTAATGAGATTGATGACTACCTCATATGTCATCCTAGAGACTTCTCCATTAACTGATGTAAGCAGGTGCAGACACCCACACCTTAACAGTGAGCTGAACTCCTGGAATCCAGTTGCAGAGAAGGAAGAGTGGTGAAGCCCAGGAAGTAGAAGCCACAGAAATACTGACCTGAACAAGTGGGAACTCATGTGCCCCAGACTGACAGCTGAGAAACCAGCATAGGGCATACCCAGACCCCCTGAATATGCATATCAGTTAGGAGGCCTGAGCAATCTTTGGGGCCTCTAGTAGTTGATCACTATTTATCCCTAGTACATGAATGGACTTTGGGAGCCCATTCTATATAGAGGAATACTCTCTCAGCCTAGACATGGGGGGCCTAGGCCCTGCGCCATATAATATTACAGAATGTGAAGATCATCCATGGATATCCTTATCCTCCCTGGGGAGAAGAAAGTGGATGAGATAGGAGGTTGTTGGGGGGGCAGGTGTGGAGGATATGAAGACAGAACTTGGTTTTACATGTAAAACAAGTTTGTTTGTAATTTAAATAAAAAATAATAGCAAATACTTTGCATGATTTATTCTACAACACTTCACCTAAATCCTCATAAAAGAAAGGTGCAATGGGACATGTTTATTTTGTCACAATTTTTAGGATTCTAAGTAAATATATGAAGAAAGGCATGTTGTGTTTACTCAGTGAACATGTGTGATGAAAGCAGAAAATAAAAGCAGAATTGGCAGTGACCAATATATTCACAAGCATCTACCTGTAGTTAACTGCTCTATGGATCTAACACACACAGAATTTCCAGACCTCCAAAATATTGTGAAAAGCTGAGGAGGAATTACTCAATAGATGATCATAAAGAGTGATTTTATCCTCAAACCAGGCACCTTACAAACCAAAGGCTATCATTATCATTCCAATTCTGTATATGAAAATGGCTTCTATGAGACTCTATAGAGCTTTCTTTTTTGCTATCTGACTAAAAAATAATGCCACATTTGAGGTGTTTTAAATGTAAAAAAGAAAAAATAGTCATTGGAATTTCATTCAATAATTTGCTCAAGGGTCTAATGAGTTTGAACATGATATAGGACAAAGGAGCCTGTGTAGGAGGCTGTAAGATATCAATACAGTGATTTCACAACCTTATTGAAATTGAGAAAATATATTAGCACGTGGAAGCAACAAGAGTGGCAACTGGAGACTCTGCTACATCCTTAAATATGTAAGTCATTCATGGCTTGTCTTACTGTGGGAGGGATATTTTGGTAATGTTGACAGTAATAATTAACAACATCTTCAAGCTGCAGGCCTGATGAGAGAGTAATCTGTATTATGTCTACTGCCACTGGAACTTGAATGAACCCTGGATTCTAAATTTGATACATAGGATATTAGGAGCTTAGGAGCATTCCCATGTTTCTGGTGATACCAGGCTCACAAATTATCAATACTCTTCCTAACCCTGCAAGTAATGTTGACTCTGTCTCCTGTAGATACAGACAAGGAAGGTGGAGATAGCATCATCATGATGTCACATGCGAACCGAAATATATAATCAATATAAACCATTAATCATGACAGAAATATCTTCTTTGAAGGTCTAATTTGCACTGATTACAAAGGGCCAAATGAAATCCTATAGTTGTCATTTCTTACCTGGGATTCAGTACAGCAGGAAACCAGAAGCTGAGAGTGAGCCTTTATGCCTCAGCTGTGGTCTGACATTGACTTATTCATTGACAGAGTTTGACTAGATGATTAAATAGTTATGAATGAGAATACTCATGTAAATGAAAAGTACCATAGACACCTATTAAGAGGACATGTGTTTGTCAGTTTCTTCAGAGTACCTAATACCAAGTTCTGCCCTCAATCTCCCGCTATAAAAAAAAAAAAAAACTATTAATGAATGGATATGTCCCTTAAAGATTTAAAAATGTAGCTGGTTGATTCTTTTTCATAAGTGAAAGTTAAGGTTTGTGATTTGTTTAAGATTCCTTATAAGATTAACTTTCAAGATAAATATAAATTAATTGAATATTTGTAAACAGGAAAATTCCACCTGTCAGTAAAAGACATGACATAGACACCTTGCTTGCCCCTACACTTACTCTACGGAAAGTTTCTTGGGTTTGACTATATGAAGAGTTCTTGGGATAATTTTTGTTTCACCTGTATTACATAAAATGTTTAATCATGTAAGGGAGATGAAAAACATGTTTTTACCTATAATCATTCATTTGAGAAAATGAATTCAAATGTTCTGACTCTTATACTGCATGGAAGATTTTGTTGGGTTATATCTTATGATAAAGGTCTTTCACATTTTTGGTTAGTGTTACCCCAAGGTATTTTATATTGTTTGCGGCAATAGTAAAGGGTGATGTTTCTCTGATTTCTTTCTCCACCAATGTGTCATCAGTATATAGTAGGGCTATGGATTTTTTGAGTTAATCTTGTATCCTGCCACTTTGCTGAAGGTGTTTATCAGCTGTAGGAGTTCCCTGATAGAGTTTTTCGGGTCACTAATGTAGACTATCATATCATCTGCAAATAGTGAGAGTTTGACTCTTCCTTTCCAATTTGTATTCCCTTGATCTCCTTTTGTTGTCTTATTGCTCTAGCTAGGACTTCAAGGACAATATTGAAGAGGTATGGAGAGAGTGGAGAGCCTTGTCTTCTCCCCAGTTTTAGAGGAATTGTATCAAGTTTCTCTCCATTTAATTTGATGTTGGCTGTTGGATTGCTGTATATTGCTTTTATTATGTTGAGGTATATTCCCGTTATCCCTAATTTTTCCAAGACCTTTATCATGAAAAGTTGTGTGATTTTGTCAAAGACTTTTTCGGCTTCTAGTGAGATGATTGTGTGTTTTTTTTTTTCTTTCTCAGTCTGTTTATATGGTGGATTACATTTGTGGATTTTTGTATGTTGAACCATCCTTTCATCACTATGATGAAGCCTACTTGATCATGGTGGATCATTTCTCCGATATGATCTTGTATTCAATTTGCTAGGATTTTATTGAGAATTTTTGCATCAATGTTCATGAGGGATATTGGTCTGTAGTTCTCTTTCTTAGTTGTGTCTTTGTGTGGCTTGGGTATCAAGATTATTGTAGCCTC
>NC_048601.1:59419425-59420189 GCF_003668045.3 Cricetulus griseus | reverse complement strand
AAAAAGCAGGCTGGAGAGATGTTTCATCAGGTAAGAACAATGGTTGCTCTTCCACAGGATCTCAGTTCAATTACCAGCAAACATGTGGTGACTAACAGCTGTGTGAAATTCCAGTCATGGGGTATCCGATAAACTCTTCTGACCTCCACAGGTACCAAACACACTCATTATGCAATACACACATGCAAGAAATGGCTCATAGACATATAATTTTTAATTCAATAAGATTTAAAATCATGTTTAAATTGACAAAGATCTCAAAGAGTATTCAAAGAAACAAGTTACAGCAGTGTAGGAAAAGTCAGTAAGGGAAGTAAGATTTGTGAAAACAAACAGACTAAAATACCAATAAAATGAAAATAGGTCATATGAACTCCCTTGATCATATGAGCATGGCAGGTGTTGGGGACAGTCAAGATCATGATGTGGAAAACCCCTGAAACTGAGAAGCTTCTGTAAGGCAAAAGAGACAGTCAGCAAGACAAAACGGCAGCCCACAGACTGGGAAAAGATGTTCAGCAATCCCATTTCTGACAGAGTGCCACAAAAATAGACTGGCAGACCAATGGAATAGAATTGAAAACCCTGATATCATCACACACACCTATGAACACCTGATTTTTCACCAACAATCCAAATTTATATGATGGAACAAAAAGAACATCTTCAACAAATGGTGCTGGCATAACTGCTTGCAGACATGTGTAAGACTGCAGTTAGACCCAAGCCTATCACCTTGCACAAAACTTAAGTCAAAATGGATC